>NC_133211.1:3999849-4014849 GCF_958299795.1 Porites lutea
GGTACTTTCTCAATCCATAACCGACTATTTTTAAAAATGCTTCAGCTGTGTAAACTAAGAAACATGAGGATAAAGTAAACAAAAATGTGTTTACAAATAGTTATAGGCAATCATGTCAAGGCAGACATCCCTGAAATAATGCAAACACTAGGGCAGTGTTCGAAGAAAGTCATTTAGTACTAGCTAGAATGAACTAGCCCAAGAGTCATTTTAACTAACCCTCCCCCCCCCCCCAAAAAAAAAATTGATGAGTAGGCTTGATTAAAGTTCTTCTGTAATTTGAATTACCCAAAAAACTTTACTTGCCCGTTGGGTAGGTTGGTTAAGTGAAGAAGAGAATATCGGATGTGCCTTCCTTGGCGTGAGGAACTAAGGCTGAGGTGGATGTCATTGGTCTCCAGAGCTGGTCTAAACTGTGTCTTTAACCCATTCGCCCCTGAACCGCCCATAACCGCCCGTGCGGATCCAGGTCCTTTCTACCCTTTGTGACGTCTTCAGTTTTAACAGTCAAGGACAAATTTCTTCGCTGACTTGTGCAGAGTGAAGAGATCTTTCAAACCATACCAGAATGAGCACAATTCAGTCAAGGACACCGGAGAAAGAAGCAAAAACCCACGTGACATTGACCTGAAAATCTCCATGAAAATCTTGTTCCATTACTCACCTACCTTTCCTTTCACCTAATCCTAAGATCCTAAAAGCTTTCCTAAAAACTCTTCCCACCAAAATGAAGCCTACTAAATGCCCAGCAAGAGAAAAAACAAATGACGCAAGAAAAGCGGAAAAAGAAGGGAGGAGAGGAAGCGAAAATTAAAAGTCAAGACTGCTGTGTCACTTTTAAACCCAAAAACTTTCGAAATTTTGCTTTCTGCGCATACCCGAACTTCGCAAGCGGATATTTTGCATCTGGATCAGAAGGCCACGAAGCGTACGACCTGTAAACCGGTTTGTGGTAAGTTTTAGCTCTTTATAGCACGACAGTGACCGGAAAACCACTCGACTAGCTTCAACACGCGTTTTTCGGCAAAATCTCCAGGAGCAAATGGGTTAAATGCACACTCTATATAATCCTCACTTAGAGTCAAGTGCTGGGTTTCTGTAGCTATTTCTCAAGCCTGGAAAACCCTCTTTTTTTTTCGCTTTCAGTATTAAAATACAAGGAATGTAACCATCAAACAACGTAACCAAAAAAAAACTCACTAGAAATAAAGGCAACATGATACCATTTGATTTCTTCTCTTTGCTTGGCTCTTTCATTTTGTGGAGTGTCTGTAAATTTGAAATTCCTGTCAGGAAGACTTATATATCTTTAGACAAGCTTACATCTGTTGACTAAAAAATGTTTCAAGCTCCATCTGATTCTAGGTGAAGCCCAGCCCCCACCCCTCAAACATCAAAATATATAGCAGAACCTAGCGCATTCATGCTACAAGGTTTTTAGCACTGACATTAATAACCTCAGAAAAGTAGGAGCAATGGTTTATGTGTTCACAGTGACATCTGGGTGTGAAAAACAACTTTTCTTTTCAAGATAGGGGCTTTATTATGAAATAGCGTGTGTAAACAGACCGATAAAACTTTTCTTAAATGCAGGCGAGGGAGTGGGGGGAGGGGGGGGGGGACATTAAAAGAGCATTTATGGTAACTACGCATAAAAAAGCCACACTAGCCTGACAATCGAGCTTTTCTAGAGGAAATTAGGGGAGGGAACATTAATTTTCTCTCTCCTTATTGAGCCCCAAGGAAGGTCACACTTGGGTCTAAACCATACAACCAATGTTCACACAACATTGGGACTAAGTCAGCCTTACAGCATCAAAATAGAAAGGAAAACTAACACTCCAACCATAAAACTAGACAAGACACTACAATACTATTAAACAAAAAAAGAGCTGTCATAAAACAGAACAAAATAAATGGGGTGGGTGGGAGGAAAAGATTTGCTAAGCTGTTCTGAGTCCGCTACATGTATGCTCTAAAGTACTTGAACTATACCTTGAGTTTCCCTACCAATCTATATATATGACCGCATATAGTACTTTTACACTCGATCATGCTGCAGATTTTTATTTTCCTTGACATTATGTAAAAACGATTAGACACCAAACCTAACACTGAATCTAAAGTTGTAAGCTGTGCAATTAACGGCTGCTAAGTCCCTAGTCCCTGTAAAATCATCACTGTTTTTCTAAAAGCTCACTACTTACTAGAAAACCCAATAATATCAACAATAAATGATACTCCATTTGCAATGATCACAACATCTGCAAAAGAAATCATAAAGGGAAGTACTTGAATTTTGCAGCCATTGCCATAAGATGCTATAAAGGCTTTAATCATGCTGATAGTCTGTGCATAGAGATGTAATCAGCTAGGGGATGCACCCCTGATCCAAAGCTGACCAACTTTAACAGCAGCAAAAAATCCAATAAACCAATCATACCTGCAATTGTGGTTTGATTGCACCAAAAACAACAAAGGGGCATAGCAAAGCTAACTTAACACACATCAACAAAAATAATAATTAAATGTCACGGAATAAGTGAAGATCCGTTAAACCTTTAAGCCCGATGAGTTTATATCGTCATCAAATTTCTCCTTGTATTAAATATGAATGCTTTACAAATCACATCGGTGTCATTACTAGGAATAAGGACATGATCACAATAGAGACATCTGATAATTGAACAGATACTTTAACAAAATATCCCCACTACTTCTATAGGAGACTTTAAGTTATACAGACAACTCTGAATTTTGATATTGAGGTTGATACGAGGGACTTGATAGAATTTCTGCCGAAACTCAGCTTTTACATGTTGTAGTTAAGAGGACTTACAAATGAAGTATTCAAATGGTTTTGTTGTGATTATCCATCGGATACCTGTTAAAAAAGAAATGGGCTAAATGACTTAAAGGGGCCTTTTATTTCTAACCACACAGTTAACGTGGAGAACTTGTCAGGGACTGCAGAGAGGGTGGGACTGGGGAGGGGACAGGCTGAAATGGTCAAAAAAGAAAACAACATTTTACCCAGTTTACTATCCATCATCAAATTCCATTATTACAGTGCAACTACTATAACTGCAGCCACCAAAGCAAAGTTGACCAATTGGATGACAGGAAATTAACAATGCATTCCAAGTAAGTTAGTTGTCAATCATAAATATTACCAGGAAACAAAATAGACAACATGGTCCAAAATCAACCAATTACAACCTACAGACGTGACCTTTTGCTCCCGCTGAAGAAAGCATGTGTTTCCTGAGAGGTCTGTTAGAGTGAGTTATGAAGGCAAAAAACGAAAACGATAGTTAATATTTTTGGCTTGCAATCGCATTTTACAGCAAAGTGCAGCAATAGTGGCAAAGAAATTGCGGGTAGATGAAGACATAACAGCTTGTGTCAAAGAAATACGTCTTCTGGGTGTTGTCTGCAAAGTTTCAAAGAGAAAAACATTGTCTGGTGAACATTTAACAATTATTGGATGAGGTTGAGCAAATTGTGATTTGTCAGTGGCAAGCAGATCAATTATTTGCCTCCGCCTTTGGCTTTGGCAAATAATTGATCTGCTCACCACTGACAATTCATGATATTTTGCAATAACTGAGTTCAATAATAATGAAATATTATTGTTTCATCATTCAATCACCAAGTTTGTTTTTTCAATGATTATCTTCGGGAAGCGAAGCGATCTGCCATTTTTCAAGCACGAGCGATCGGAAGATGGAGAAAAGCGTGGTTTTGTTTACACATGAGCAGAATATTATTTGTGGCCAAACACAGTTGGACAACATTGCGCATAAGCAGACCATTATTTGTAGGCAGTTATTTGCAGGTCATGTGGTGGGCTCTAGGCCAATGAAAAGAAAGAAAAATTTGCATTGAATGATAATTTGCTTTCCTGACAAACGTTTTCTTTCAATATTTAATTTTGTGCTTCAAGCAACTTATTGCTTTTTACAAGTTGCTGATTGGCCCACAACTAACTTTTTTGGAAGGTACTGTTATTTTCCTGTAATCTGATTGGTCAACTTTGTCTAAGTGGCCCCGGGTTACGGAAGCAGCACTGTAAGTTTCCCATAGTTAGTAACTTTGATTACGTTTATGATGAAATAGAAGCCATGGTGAGTTTTGCTAGTTGTTGCCTGCAATCTCTTAAAAAACAACTCAGTAGAGAACAGAAATTGCAGTAGCTGTGATAACCACTAAAGGGACCCAGTCAACGTCGTTTGAACAAAAATTCACCAAATTAGAATTGACACTTATTTTGATTCACATGAGGCCTACCAAGCAACATTCACTTGTGAACTACAGTAACTATAGTTCAGAAGCACCTGGTAGCACTGACCTTTGACAGTACGGTACAGATACTTCCATCGTGTAAGGCAACCAAACCATGCATTGTCACTTGTGATCTGAAAACAAAAGAAACCATGTACTGTAGATCAAACCACAACTAATCTTACTGTTGTTCCTCTGCTCTGGCAAAGACTTACTAGAAACAACTATTTCCAAGACATAGCAAAAAATGTTTTAACCCTTTAAGTCCCAACATCCTTATACATATTCTCCAAACTGATCTCCATACATTTCCTTGAAGAATTAGTTGCGAGAATTGGGTACAAGATCAAACATTTTTCTCTTTGTATTCGTTTTATTAATTCTTATGGACTTTGCTCATGACAATCTGTGGATATCGTTAGGAGAAAATTGATTTTGAGTACTATTGGGACTTAAAGGGTTAAACAAATAGAATGTTTTCATTCGAGGCCATACATTGCCATCAAACAAAGAAAACGCTTTCTGAATAGGGACAAGGGACTGGACCTGGTCATGGGAATATGTACCAAATTTTTCTGTTACATAGCCAAAACCCATTTTACCTTAGTTTGCTAATAAAGTTTGAGTGATTCCAACCAAATATTTAAGTCGTTTTAAACCCTTTTTGCTCTCAGTTTTGGAAATATATGTTTCTAGTATAACTAAATCTTCATGTTGGTATTTCACACACCTCAGACCCAATACATAATATCTGAAGTCCTCCATCTTAACCCATTTGCCCCCTGGGCAAGTTAGATGCCAGATTGTCTGTGACCACTAAAACCGCGGACATCAATAGTAGTAAAAGGGGCAAAAAAATTGGATCTTCACAGGACATTTTAGGCAGTTCGGGTTGAAATAGGTTAATTTCAAACCGCTAAATCACTCTATTGATCCCAAGACCAACATATACAACCACCTAGCTCTATAGACAAAATGAAATAAAAACATCCAAAACTTTGCTTGCAACCTACTAGCTTATAGCTACGTGATTTTGCTTCTGTCTGTTTAGACATACAGCTTTTTCTTCTTCTTTTTTTGGAGGGGGTGGGGGGGGGGGGGGGAGGGGGTGTTGCCAGGGCATGCACATGAAAAGAAAATTTTCATGACTCCCTTAAACAAGTAGTATCCATATAAAAAAGAGCTCTATACAGTTCAATTAAATAATCATAAATACATGATTAAAAAATTATACCGTGTGGCACAAAGTTTTTGTGGGAGTTTATTTTTGCAGATTGGTGATTCTTTGTGTTTTGCGGGAACTAATTTTTGCGATTAGGACTGACTGTTTTTTGTTGCTGGGAATTGATTTTTGTGCTTTTCAGAAATTTCCAGACAAATCATTAATAATATTTCCTTTTTTTTTAATATGTGCAATGGAAATCCATATTCCAAACAATACTACAGAGTGCGTACCCTATGTAAAACCAGTAATTGTTTTGTTTGTGAATGAAAGAGGCAAGTTGTACAGTAATTGAACAGACACGATTTCTTTGTGCTGCATTTTTGCGTAGTGAATTTAAGTTAGAGGATGTTTACTCCGAAGAAAATTTTTGCGGAAAAAATATTTGTGGTAATTTTTTTGGCGTGAACTTGTTTATGCTGATCACTGGAGAAATTACAAAAATTAAAAAACCCGCAAAAATTTCACACCACACAGTATTCATAATAACTTGTGTAATCCTTTCACTCTTAGACTGAATGAAGTAGGAAACATTTAAATCTGTAGACAAAATTTTCTGTAGGGTACTATTAATTTCTATATCAGCATTTTGAAAAAAAGAAATTTGTTTACTTTGGCCTCTTCTGGGAATGGAAAGATTATAACAATAATGCATACATACTCTTTTCCACTTCATCTCACTGTTTTCAAAAACATGATAAAACTCCTCCAAACTAGCAACAAAAGTGAGAATAAAAAAGTGAATGTTTAGCGACAAGAAAGAGATGTTTGAGACTGACAGAGGGCTGGATTTAATTGGATAAACTAGAATAGTATAATCATATTAGGAAACCAAAAATTACTTGTTCGTACCTTAATTGCTTTCTTTGGCTTGAGGTCAGTGACTTGAATACAAGATATGTCTCCACAGGTGCTGTGTCAGAAATTAATACAATAATCTATGTCAAGAGGACGGGAAAATGCAGTGCAGTGGGATGAGCAGTTATCATGTGATCTGTTCAAGTTCTTTTTCCAAGGAGAGAGTGCATATTAATGGGAAAGAGGGAAAAGGACCATCTCATCACAGGTTACTGTTACAAGTAAAAGACAATTTTTATTAAATTCAGGTTAAAGTTTTTTTAACCCAGGTTGTTTCTCAATTTCCTTTGTCTCCTAGCCCTGGTTATTCATGAATTAGGGCTAGGAGACAAAGGGAATTGAGAATCAACCAAGAGGTTGATAAATTTTAACCCGAATTTAATTTTGACCTGTAACATTACCGCCCATCAGTGTGGCCTCAGATTTGAATCCTGGGGAGAACTTTATGTGAGTTGAGGTTTTGTTACTTCAAAAGAACCTTCATTCCAGCTTGCGCCAAGAGGTTTTTCTCTTGGTATTCTTGTTTTACCATCTCATAAACCAACATTTTGAATTCAATTCAGAATAGCTATAGTACACAAAGAATGGGCAGAGCAGCATAAAATGCAGACTGCGGACTATTGTTTTTAGGGTTAGAAAACAATGGGACTGTGGTTGTCACGTTCTCATTGGCATGGTGAAAACTATAGTCAGCGGTCTGCATTTTACAGTGACTGCATAAAGAATGGCTTTGTGCCAGATGTGATAACACTCAGTTGATAATATTCGGACAATCTTAACTTAGTTTCGCATTCATCTGTGTGTGTTTTTTCCCAACTCATTTGCATTACAGAAATACTGTGATAAACTGTGTTGATGTGACCAGCGAAGGGCCATGAAAAACTGCAAAAAAAATTTCTGGTTGTGCTAATGTTTGGGCAGTATACAGTAAGAAGCTAGAAGCTGGTCACCACTAGGGCATAAGGTAGAAAATGTAAGAAACCAGATAACATAAGTTAAAAAAGTGCGACAACAAAGTAAAGAAACGAAACTTACTGCTCCTTGGTTTGTAGAATGACATCAAGCCAACAAAATGTGGACAAAATGGGATGTTATAAGGAGGCTAGCAAAATATTAATAAAACTAACTCTTAGCAATTTGCAGTTTGTACATATGTTGTTTTATCTGTGGTACTTTGATGCATGAAGCATATATTGTGGCAGCGTGGCCAAGTTGTTGGCCACTGTTGCTGGACTTGTAATTTGGAGAACCCGAGTTCAAGTCCCGCCCTAAAAGCTAGCTGCATTTGTTCTTGGTTGTCTCAAGTTCAAATCCTCGGCCATGCTTGTAAAATAGCCAATTGGTTTGCCTCCTACTAGCTGAGATTTTTAACCATACTATGTTCCATTTAAAATACTTGTTTTATTATCCCTAAAAAGCCCCATAAGGCGAGAGGATAATTAGTATTATAGTTAATAATAGCATGACTTGTAGTGATATTTGGCATAAATACCATGAGTGATATTTCGAAATTGTTATACGTAATTTCATGAGCCGTTAGGCGAGTGAAATTTGAGACAATTTTGAAATATCACAAGTGGTTTTTATGCCAAATATCACGTACACGCAAAGGTTATGTAATTTTCACATGTAGGTATTAGCTGAAATTCGACTGCTGTAAGCCAATCAAATTGTAGAAATTTTTCATGTAGTAGTGTAAAAGTATTATTAATGTTATCATTATTATCAAGAAAGTGTAGATCAAGGCTTGCTGACAGAAAAGGGATTACTAAAGAATAAAATAGTAGGGGTTAAAAATAATGAAAGTCCATTAAAATTCTGAAAAAATGCCAAGGGGCTTACTTTTAAAAGAAGCTATCAGAATTAATTACTTTGTACCTTAGAAATAAAATGTCCTTTCCAGACTATGTCTAGACTATAATACAGTACACTTTAAATTCAATGTAAAGCTTACACTCATACTGCAGAGCAGCTTATATGCTTCTCTAACAGAACGCCTTGAAGTAGAAAAGATATTTTAATGTTAGGAAGTAGAAGATTAATTATCAGTCTTAACATTTAAAAGCAAACGTCTACCCAACACATTTAGAAAGACTAACAACTAAACTTTGCCTACTTTTCTACTAGTTTAAATAGCACCTTACCAAACTAAAAAACATAAAATTTGAGCCAGAACATAAACACCTGTTAAATTTAAGCACCTTTCTTTCAGTAAGTGCACCCAATCTCATTTTCTCAAAAAAGAGGCACCCCCCTGCAAAAAAAAAAAGCCTGCATGGAGAGCAAAGAAAAGCCAGGAGCTCCTGGCTTTCTCGGCTTTTCCATGCTTTTTTGCCTCTAAAAAGTCTGGAAAAGCTTGGAAAAGCGAGGATATTCCTGGCTTTCTTGGAAAGCCTGGAGTGGTATTCCAAGAATAGCCTGGAGAGCCAGGAGGTAACTCTTGGCTTTCAAGAAGTTAATGTATTTCGCTGTTCCTGATTAGCCAAAATTCCCCTGGATAATTCTTCAAAACCAGCTACCATTGACCAGTTTAGGAAGACGTACACGCCAATATCAGTACGGTTGATACTGATATTCTACTGATAATAGAGAAAAAGGGACAGCAGGAGCACAGTAGTTCAACTGCATTGGTTGAAATGGTGAAAATGGTGCAAATTTAGTCTCAAATTTTATGGACAAAAAAACCCCAAACTACTGCCTAAAACAAATAGGAATAAAGGATAGAAACTGCTATTTGAACATTTTGCCATAGCTAGTGCAGATTTTTTCGTTTTGTTGGCTAGTTTCGCCGTTCAGAAAAAGGAATAATTTTATACGGTTAAGTTAAAAATATAAAATTGTATTGTATTTATAGATGTTTCAACACACAAAATTATATCTATCCTTTTCAAAATCTCACTCTCAGCTTTATTCTTAAAATATTCTTAAAATTTCGTAAATTTCAGCCTCGATATTCTTATAAAATATATTCTTATAAAAAAAAGAGTGTAGATCAAAATAAAAATCAAAACCGTTCAATAGATAAAGTCCGGAATCTGGGAAATAAAAAGAGGTAAATATACAAAGACCCTCGCCAAGATACAGGCCAGAAGAATATTTCGTATACAAGTATCCGAAGAAATTTTTTACCCAAATTAATAGAGATTTGTATGGAGACGCCATGCTGATGCCCACCTGGATGAGCACCAACATGGCGGACGGAAACCAACAAAAAAATCTGTTACCGAGTTTTGGTACCAAAGCGTGAATTTATTCCTCGAGGACTGAACTCATAAACATTAAAGTAATACTTTTTCTAATTACATGAACTGTTTAGATAGCAAAATTCCCCGAAATACGTCGTTTTTTAACCTACAAGACAGCTCTCTCGGCCGTCATGTAAATGCCACGTCACGCATTAGCTTAGAAATTCAAGCGTCACAAAACCAAGAACCCTTTTGAAGCGAAAATTTGTATGAAAATTAGTTTTCAGCTGCTCTAATACATCATAAAAGTAAAATCTCAGTAAGATCAATAGTTTTGTAGTTTGAATTTTAATGACGTCATGTGAAAACCAACAATAATGGCCGGGAAGGGTTGAAAACACTAAATGACCGGCAGTCTTATATTATCAGTAAATTTCACAAAATCGAAAAATTCCAGCTAATCTAAACTATCATTTGTCGATTAACAAAAATCAAGCGATCCTGAAATGCTTTATAGATCTCAAGTCTAGCGTATGGTTTACACTGGGCTCAGAGGACGAAACCATTAGGGGCACCCAACGAGAACATAGCCTCAAAACCACTTAAACATAGCATTGTTAAACGTATTTTAGTATTTAAACGGTAGATTTAGGCATATTTTTATCCCCTAAACATTTTTCATCTGTTCGGATTTCCTAGCTGAAAGTCTAGTGATCCGAAAATTGTAGGGATCAAAACTTACCTCTTCGAACATTTCAGCCAGAAAAAAGGCTCCCGAAAATTCTAGGTGACCTTTTTAGGGTAAAAATCCGTTAAAAATGGGCAATTATACCATGTTTTAGATGTTCGAAAATCCTAGGACAGGCAAGCACGAAATCTTATAACAAATGTTCCGAAAATTCTAGAAAATTGACGTTGGGTGTCCCTGAACAATGTTTTGTGATACTTAGAACTTTTCAGTCTTTTCAGCTCGAGTGCCGGTCAAGGTGTTGAAAACACTAAATGACCGATTTTGTGAAATTTACGGATAATATATGACTGCCGGTCATTTAGTGATTTGAAAACCTTGACCAGCACTCGAGCTGAAAAGAGTTCTAAGTGTCACAAAACATGGTTTCGTCTTCTGAGCGCAGCGTAAACCAAACGATAGACTTGAGATATATAAAGCATTGCAGGATCGCTTGACTTTCCTTAATCGACATATGATAGTTTGGTTTAGCTAGATTTTTTCGATTTGTGAAATCTACTAACACTGCCGGTCATTCAGTGTTTCGAAAACTTTGACCGGTTACCGGCCATATAGCCACAGCGATAAAATAACGGCTAAATATGTACGAAATATATATAAGGGGGGCGCAACTTAGCCGTTAATTAGTATAGGTAATAGCATGATTTGTAGTGATATTTGGCATAAATACCACGAGTGATAGTTCAAACTTGTTATACGTAATATCACAAGCCGTTAGGCGAGTGAAATTTGAGACAACTTGAAATGTCACGAGTGGTATTTACGCCAAATATCACGTACAAATCATGCTATTATTTGTTTATACTATTACCCACAAAAGGTTTGTAATTTTCACATGTAGGTATTTCAAATTGAGCTTAAATACCACCGCTCTAAGCCAATCAAACTGCAGAAATTTCTCATGTACTAGTATAAACGGCTAAATTTTTACTATATATATTTACTATATAATATTGACAGGAATTTTAACTTAGCTGTTAGTAAAAATGTTTACTGCTATATATGGAGAGGAATTTCAATTTAGCCGTTAATTAACGGCTAAATTTTTTCCATATACATCCAAGGAAGGTTCATCTGAAACATTAATAAACGGCTAAATATTTTCCATATATACATACAACTTATTTAGGCTAAGTATTTCCCATGTGTATGAAAAGGAGGTTCAACTTTGCCATTAAATAACGGCTAAATATGTACCAAATATATGTAGAGAACGTAAGCCCAAAGAAAGGCGGCAGAATGGAGGCACGCGACAACATGAACAGCAAAGAAAAAGAGAAACAGAGAAGAGCACCCCGGCCCCATAGTGAACAATTCTTATTTCACGATACCACAGTAAAAGATGGCTTAGGGCACTTTCCATTTGTCAGAACTGACCAGCCAGACCATTTCCGTCGTAATGACAATTTAACTTTCAATCAAAATTATCCAAGCAGATCAATCAATTTCGAAATAGTATATGGAGATGGTGTTTCAGCAAAAACTCATAGAAAAGCCTCTTTCATTGTCGAAATGACTGTTCCAGCCATGGTCCGGTTACCCTGGGTGCCAGAGGCTTTTTATGCGCGGTTTCCGGTTTCGGTCAAGTCAAAACTCCGCGAAGCTCCCCGTCGCACACGATAAGAAACCCCTGGTACCCGGGGTGTGGTCCGGCCGGCAGCAGTTCTCACTTTTAGAAAGCGCCTTTAGTACCGTACCAAATGACGCCTGATTAAAAATGATCACTTAAGAAAACAACAACCTATGGTGTGGAGTTGGTGTGGAGTGTTAATGGCTAAGTTGAAACTCCCATTAATACATGTGGAATATATTAAGCCGTTCGTTAACAGCTAGGTAGATCCTCCAGTATAGTGGTTATATCAAGAGAGGATAAAGGGGCTAAGAAAACGAATCCCCCATATAGGCCCTCTACCCATCGTAATCCCTCTAAAGATAGTTTTAGATCTTTTCTGAGGCCTGTCGCTCCCAAGAGGTTTGAGTGATAGCCAATCATATGTCCTTAACTTTACCAATGTTGACAGGCATTGGAAAACGAGTCGCATGTAAAAGTATACGTTTTGTGGACGAATGCGACTGCAGGGAAGTGAGTGTAAGAAAAAGTACAGTCGCATAGACTGTAAAGCTTCAAATAATTTATAACTAAAGAACAACAGGACATCGCGCTCCGGTCTGAGGACTCACTTGCATCAAGAAAAACAAAATGGACTGTATCAGTCCCTGAAGAATGTTCTTGGTGTATCTTCGGTTTTTAAAGCAACGATTCGGATTTGAAGTTAATTTACCGTGAGAATTCGGCATCCTGCAAACAGTGAAGAGCGTCTAACGTCCCCCGGGGGGGGGGGGGGGGGTACTTTAGGAATTTCTAGGTGGGGATGTGCCGCTGCCGACCCTGGCCTGGAACCCTTAACCTATACCAGAGCTAGTTAAGCTGAATTTTGCTACCCTATACTAGAGTAAACTCCTCAAATCCCCCCTATCCTAGAGTAGCTTTTTCCCTAGTCTAGATAAAATCTTTAACCAACTGATCATTTTCCTGAAAAATGATACCCTATTCTAGACCCAAACGCTCTGATTTATACACCCTATCCTAGAGTAAACTGCTTGAAAATCATAGCCTTCACAGCGGCACATACCTATATAGCCCATATATGGCAGTACCCCCCCCCCCCCCCCCCCGGGCTAGCGTCAGAACATACCGGTAACAGGAAATCATCATCACCCTTACGGACCAAAAGCCACACGCATGTAGATACATGCACTATGGGAAAACCAAAGAAACTAAAATCACTACTAAAAGGTTTTTTTAATAAAGCTGCAAGAAAAAGCTTACGATTTTTAAAAAAGAGGTCAAAGAAAATTAGTGCTTAACAACTGCAGCTGATCGATCAAATTAATACTGTGTAAACCACACAGGAAACCAGAAAACAATTACTAAATACCTCATGACCTCTCAATGTCAATGTATGACTCCACGGAGACTCATTAGAGCGGCCAAATTGAGATTTGTTCACTAAAAAATTAAAATACTCCATGCACTGCACAACCTAGCTAAAAACAAAAAAAGGAAAACCGTTGTTGTTTTGAAGCACACTTTAACGTTCAGCCTGTCAACGCTTTATTTCAAACTTAACTTCTGACTGTTTTCTGAATCTCCATGTTCATACCTACTGAATGATACACGCTCAACTAAAGAAAAAACTTTCAAAAAACGATTATCATTTCCCATTAAGAGAGGATAAACCCTCTTTATCCTCTCTTGTTTCGCATTGATCGCAACTTTCGCCCTCCCGACATGCTTTTGGGTCCTTTTGTACCACGAAACTTCCACGCAATAAGCGAGGAAATATTATCCGCGGGAAAGCCGATACGTTACAAAAATATCGTCAGAGGGATTACGATGGGTAGAGGGCCTATATGGGGGATTCATTCTCTTAACCCCTTTATCCTCTCTTGGGTTATATGTAAGTAACGGCTAAGTTGAACCTCCTATGGCTCAGTCAATTCCGAGCGTACCCACACTCCCCGGGCATTTGTCGTGCATTTGTCATGTTACCTGTCAACGTCGTCCCCAGGGCATTTTTTAGGGAAAAGCCCTGGGGACGAGGTTGGTTATCTATCAGGGTGGTGGGGAATTTGCATTGTCAATGTAATCTTTTTTTTAACAGTAATTACAACTAGCGGCTAAGAGCGATTTGCTAAGGGTGCTTCACTGTTTTGATCAGACAATGATGGCTCCTTGATCAGATTACAGATTTCCCATAAACATGTCATTTGCAGCTAATTTACTGGAAATGAAATTTTGGTGTTGTCCGGAGCAGGGCATTTGGACCCCTTTATTAGGTTCCACCGCGGGGTTTTGTATGAACCGCCCGGCCCCACCGTGGGGCATTTGAAGCTTTTCCAAAAAAAAGGTTTTTAAAAAAATGACAAATACCCAACAAATACCTGGGCATGCTTAGAATTGACTAAATATGGGAAATATTTAGCCGTTGATTAACGGTTAAATATGCACGAAACCTACATATTAGGAAAATAGTTAGGCGTTAATTAACGGCTTAAGTTGCATCTCTTTTATATTTATGGAAAAAATATTTAGCCGTTAATTAACGACTAAGTTTAACCTCCTCTACATATATATATTGGAAATATTTAGCCGTTGATTAACGGCTAAATTTTTGTTTTGTATTTATACAGAGTTACTTAACGGCTAATTTTTTGTTATGTCTGTAGACAAAGATTAGTACAAATTTAGCCGTTGTCTAAACACCGGGTCGAGTAAGGCGTACTATTGAAGACATATAATTATAAGCTTATGTATCGGTCAAATCGAAGCTTTAACATCCCCCCCCCCGGCAACCCCCCGGGCATTTGACTTTTTTGAAAATTATTGTTCAAATTCCCCCCTACCCGGGCCAAAATGCCGTTCAAATGCCCCATACTAGGGTCCATTCAGGTGATCAAATGCCCCCACCCCGGGGACATTTCACAGGCACAAAAATGACAGAAAGACGGCGGAAACGCCTTCAGTCGTCGAACAAAATCTTTATAAATATAACAAAAACTGAGAAACACTGTTAGCGTATTTACTACGAACAAAAGTCTCGTGCAAAGCGGCGGAAATCGCTACTACAAGGTCACTGAATGCTTAGCTTTTCTTCGTCATGTAACCTACAAAGCGTTCTAGACAGTGTTCCATAAAAAAA